>NW_026061061.1:0-24605 GCF_929443795.1 Astur gentilis
GTGCCTGTGGATAGGCTGCAGAGGGATAGTGAAAAACTGCATTAGTTTTCAGGGCTGGCACCTTCCCTGTGGGAGAAGGAGCCGTAAGTTTGCCTTTTCAGAAAAAAGCTTCTGCCGAGAGCGAGCACCGTGACATGCTGAGTCTCTGGGAAAGCAGAGATCCCCAAAGCTGTTGTGCCTGTGGATAGGCTGCAGAGGGATAGTGAAAAACTGCATTAGTTTTCAGGGCTGGCACCTTCCCTGTGGGAGAAGGAGCCGTAAGTTTGCCTTTTCAGAAAAAAGCTTCTGCCGAGAGCGAGCACCGTGACATGCTGAGTCTCTGGGAAAGCAGAGATCCCCAAAGCTGTTGTGCCTGTGGATAGGCTGCAGAGGGATAGTGAAAAACTGCATTAGTTTTCAGGGCTAGCACCTTCCCTGAGGGAGAAGGAGCCGAAAGTTTTCTTTTTCAGAAAAAAGCTTCTGCCGAGAGCGAGCACCGTGACATGCTGAGTCTCTGGGAAAGCAGAGATCCCCAAAGCTGTTGTGCCTGTGGATAGGCTGCAGAGGGATAGTGAAAAACTGCATTAGTTTTCAGGGCTGGCACCTTCCCTGTGGGAGAAGGAGCCGTAAGTTTGCCTTTTCAGAAAAAGGCTCTGCCGAGAGTGAGCACCGTGACATGCTGAGTCTCTGGGAAAGCAGAGATCCCCAAAGCTGTTGTGCCTGTGGATAGGCTGCAGAGGGATAGTGAAAAACTGCATTAGTTTTCAGGGCTGGCACCTTCCTTGTGGGAGAAGGAGCCGTAAGTTTGCCTTTTCAGTAAAAAGCTTCTGCCGAGAGCGAGCACCGTGACATGCTGAGTCTCTGGGAAAGCAGAGATCCCCAAAGCTGTTGTGCCTGTGGATAGGCTGCAGAGGGATAGTGAATACCAGCAAGATCTTTCAGGGCTAGCACCTTCCTTGTGGGAGAAGGAGCCACACTTTTGCCTTCTCAGAAAAAGCTTCTGCCGAGAACGAGCACCGTGACATGCTGAGTCTCTGGGAAAGCAGAGATCCCAAAAGCTGTTGTGCCTGTGGATAGGCTGCAGAGGGATAGTGAAAAACTGCATTAGTTTTCAGGGCTGGCACCTTCCCTGTGGGAGAAGGAGCCGTAAGTTTGCCTTTTCAGAAAAAAGCTTCTGCCGAGAGCGAGCACCGTGACATGCTGAGTCTCTGGGAAAGCAGAGATCCCCAAAGCTGTTGTGCCTGTGGATAGGCTGCAGAGGGATAGTGAAAAACTGCATTAGTTTTCAGGGCTGGCACCTTCCCTGTGGGAGAAGGAGCCGTAAGTTTGCCTTTTCAGAAAAAAGCTTCTGCCGAGAGCGAGCACCGTGACATGCTGAGTCTCTGGGAAAGCAGAGATCCCCAAAGCTGTTGTGCCTGTGGATAGGCTGCAGAGGGATAGTTAATACCAGCAAGATCTTTCAGGGCTAGCACCTTCCTTGTGGGAGAAGGAGCCACACTTTTGCCTTCTCAGAAAAAGCTTCTGCCGAGAACGAGCACCGTGACATGCTGAGTCTCTGGGAAAGCAGAGATCCCAAAAGCTGTTGTGCCTGTGGATAGGCTGCAGAGGGATAGTGAAAAACTGCATTAGTTTTCAGGGCTGGCACCTTCCCTGTGGGAGAAGGAGCCGTAAGTTTGCCTTTTCAGAAAAAAGCTTCTGCCGAGAGCGAGCACCGTGACATGCTGAGTCTCTGGGAAAGCAGAGATCCCCAAAGCTGTTGTGCCTGTGGATAGGCTGCAGAGGGATAGTGAAAAACTGCATTAGTTTTCAGGGCTGGCACCTTCCCTGTGGGAGAAGGAGCCGTAAGTTTGCCTTTTCAGAAAAAAGCTTCTGCCGAGAGCGAGCACCGTGACATGCTGAGTCTCTGGGAAAGCAGAGATCCCCAAAGCTGTTGTGCCTGTGGATAGGCTGCAGAGGGATAGTGAAAAACTGCATTAGTTTTCAGGGCTGGCACCTTCCCTGTGGGAGAAGGAGCCCGTAAGTTTGCCTTTTCAGAAAAAAGCTTCTGCCGAGAGCGAGCACCGTGACATGCTGAGTCTCTGGGAAAGCAGAGATCCCCAAAGCTGTTGTGCCTGTGGATAGGCTGCAGAGGGATAGTGAATACCAGCAAGATCTTTCAGGGGCTGGCACCTTCCCTTGTGGGAGAAGGAGCCACACTTTTGCCTTCTCAGAAAAAGCTTCTGCCGAGAACGAGCACCGTGACATGCTGAGTCTCTGGGAAAGCAGAGATCCCAAAAGCTGTTGTGCCTGTGGATAGGCTGCAGAGGGATAGTGAAAAACTGCATTAGTTTTCAGGGCTGGCACCTTCCCTGTGGGAGAAGGAGCCGTAAGTTTGCCTTTTCAGAAAAAAGCTTCTGCCGAGAGCGAGCACCGTGACATGCTGAGTCTCTGGGAAAGCAGAGATCCCCAAAGCTGTTGTGCCTGTGGATAGGCTGCAGAGGGATAGTGAAAAACTTGCATTAGTTTTCAGGGCTGGCACCTTCCCTGTGGGAGAAGGAGCCGTAAGTTTGCCTTTTCAGAAAAAAGCTTCTGCCGAGAGCGAGCACCGTGACATGCTGAGTCTCTGGGAAAGCAGAGATCCCCAAAGCTGTTGTGCCTGTGGATAGGCTGCAGAGGGATAGTGAATACCAGCAAGATCTTTCAGGGCTAGGCACCTTCCTTGTGGGAGAAGGAGCCACACTTTTGCCTTCTCAGAAAAAGCTTCTGCCGAGAACGAGCACCGTGACATGCTGAGTCTCTGGGAAAGCAGAGATCCCAAAAGCTGTTGTGCCTGGTGGATAGGCTGCAGAGGGATAGTGAAAAACTGCATTAGTTTTCAGGGCTGGCACCTTCCCTGTGGGAGAAGGAGCCGTAAGTTTGCCTTTTCAGAAAAAAGCTTCTGCCGAGAGCGAGCACCGTGACATGCTGAGTCTCTGGGAAAGCAGAGATCCCAAAAGCTGTTGTGCCTGTGGATAGGCTGCAGAGGGATAGTGAAAAACTGCATTAGTTTTCAGGGCTGGCACCTTCCCTGTGGGAGAAGGAGCCGTAAGTTTGCCTTTTCAGAAAAAAGCTTCTGCCGAGAGCGAGCACCGTGACATGCTGAGTCTCTGGGAAAGCAGAGATCCCCAAAGCTGTTGTGCCTGTGGATAGGCTGCAGAGGGATAGTGAATACCAGCAAGATCTTTCAGGGCTAGCACCTTCCTTGTGGGAGAAGGAGCCACACTTTTGCCTTCTCAGAAAAAGCTTCTGCCGAGAACGAGCACCGTGACATGCTGAGTCTCTGGGAAAGCAGAGATCCCCAAAGCTGTTGTGCCTGTGGATAGGCTGCAGAGGGATAGTGAAAAACTGCATTAGTTTTCAGGGCTGGCACCTTCCCTGTGGGAGAAGGAGCCGTAAGTTTGCCTTTTCAGAAAAAAGCTTCTGCCGAGAGCGAGCACCGTGACATGCTGAGTCTCTGGGAAAGCAGAGATCCCCAAAGCTGTTGTGCCTGTGGATAGGCTGCAGAGGGATAGTGAAAAACTGCATTAGTTTTCAGGGCTGGCACCTTCCCCTGTGGGAGAAGGAGCCGTAAGTTTGCCTTTTCAGAAAAAAGCTTCTGCCGAGAGCGAGCACCGTGACATGCTGAGTCTCTGGGAAAGCAGAGATCCCAAAAGCTGTTGTGCCTGTGGATAGGCTGCAGAGGGATAGTGAATACCAGCAAGATCTTTCAGGGCTAGCACCTTCCTTGTGGAAGAAGGAGCCACACTTTTGCCTTCTCAGAAAAAGCTTCTGCCGAGAACGAGCACCGTGACATGCTGAGTCTCTGGGAAAGCAGAGATCCCAAAAGCTGTTGTGCCTGTGGATAGGCTGCAGAGGGATAGTGAAAAACTGCATTAGTTTTCAGGGCTGGCACCTTCCCTGTGGGAGAAGGAGCCGTAAGTTTGCCTTTTCAGAAAAAAGCTTCTGCCGAGAGCGAGCACCGTGACATGCTGAGTCTCTGGGAAAGCAGAGATCCCCAAAGCTGTTGTGCCTGTGGATAGGCTGCAGAGGGATAGTGAAAAACTGCATTAGTTTTCAGGGCTGGCACCTTCCCTGTGGGAGAAGGAGCCTTAAGTTTGCCTTTTCAGAAAAAAGCTTCTGCCGAGAGCGAGCACCGTGACATGCTGAGTCTCTGGGAAAGCAGAGATCCCCAAAGCTGTTGTGCCTGTGGATAGGCTGCAGAGGGATAGTTAATACCAGCAAGATCTTTCAGGGCTAGCACCTTCCTTGTGGGAGAAGGAGCCACACTTTTGCCTTCTCAGAAAAAGCTTCTGCCGAGAACGAGCACCGTGACATGCTGAGTCTCTGGGAAAGCAGAGATCCCCAAAGCTGTTGTGCCTGTGGATAGGCTGCAGAGGGATAGTGAAAAACTGCATTAGTTTTCAGGGCTGGCACCTTCCCTGTGGGGAGAAGGAGCCGTAAGTTTGCCTTTTCAGAAAAAAGCTTCTGCCGAGAGCGAGCACCGTGACATGCTGAGTCTCTGGGAAAGCAGAGATCCCCAAAGCTGTTGTGCCTGTGGATAGGCTGCAGAGGGATAGTGAAAAACTGCATTAGTTTTCAGGGCTGGCACCTTCCCTGTGGGAGAAGGAGCCGTAAGTTTGCCTTTTCAGAAAAAAGCTTCTGCCGAGAGCGAGCACCGTGACATGCTGAGTCTCTGGGAAAGCAGAGATCCCCAAAGCTGTTGTGCCTGTGGATAGGCTGCAGAGGGATAGTGAAAAACTGCATTAGTTTTCAGGGCTGGCACCTTCCCTGTGGGAGAAGGAGCCGTAAGTTTGCCTTTTCAGAAAAAAGCTTCTGCCGAGAGCGAGCACCGTGACATGCTGAGTCTCTGGGAAAGCAGAGATCCCCAAAGCTGTTGTGCCTGTGGATAGGCTGCAGAGGGATAGTGAATACCAGCAAGATCTTTCAGGGCTAGCACCTTCCTTGTGGGAGAAGGAGCCACACTTTTGCCTTCTCAGAAAAAGCTTCTGCCGAGAGCGAGCACCGTGACATGCTGAGTCTCTGGGAAAGCAGAGATCCCCAAAGCTGTTGTGCCTGTGGATAGGCTGCAGAGGGATAGTGAAAAACTGCATTAGTTTTCAGGGCTGGCACCTTCCCTGTGGGAGAAGGAGCCGTAAGTTTGCCTTTTCAGAAAAAAGCTTCTGCCGAGAGCGAGCACCGTGACATGCTGAGTCTCTGGGAAAGCAGAGATCCCCAAAGCTGTTGTGCCTGTGGATAGGCTGCAGAGGGATAGTGAAAAACTGCATTAGTTTTCAGGGCCTGGCACCTTCCCTGTGGGAGAAGGAGCCGTAAGTTTGCCTTTTCAGAAAAAAGCTTCTGCCGAGAGCGAGCACCGTGACATGCTGAGTCTCTGGGAAAGCAGAGATCCCAAAAGCTGTTGTGCCTGTGGATAGGCTGCAGAGGGATAGTGAATACCAGCAAGATCTTTCAGGGCTAGCACCTTCCTTGTGGAAGAAGGAGCCACACTTTTGCCTTCTCAGAAAAAGCTTCTGCCGAGAACGAGCACCGTGACATGCTGAGTCTCTGGGATAGCAGAGATCCCAGTGCTGCTGCGGGCTAAAGGGATCCCCAGTGCTGTTGTGCCTGTGGATAGGCTGAAGGTGGCGTTGAAGACCACAAAATCTTTCAGGCCTGGCACTTGCCTTGCTGGAGAAGGAGCCAGACGTTTGCCTTTTCAGAAAAAAGCTTCTGCCGATAACGAGCACCGTGTGATGCTGAGTCTCTGGGAAAGCAGAGATCCCCAGTGCTGTTGTGCCTGTGGATAGGCTGCAGAGGGATAGTGAAAAACTGCATTAGTTTTCAGGGCTGGCACCTTCCCTGTGGGAGAAGGAGCCGTAAGTTTGCCTTTTCAGAAAAAAGCTTCTGCCGAGAGCGAGCACCGTGACATGCTGAGTCTCTGGGAAAGCAGAGATCCCCAAAGCTGTTGTGCCTGTGGATAGGCTGCAGAGGGATAGTGAATACCAGCAAGATCTTTCAGGGCTAGCACCTTCCTTGTGGGAGAAGGAGCCACACTTTTGCCTTCTCAGAAAAAGCTTCTGCCGAGAACGAGCACCGTGACATGCTGAGTCTCTGGGAAAGCAGAGATCCCAAAAGCTGTTGTGCCTGTGGATAGGCTGCAGAGGGATAGTGAAAAACTGCATTAGTTTTCAGGGCTGGCACCTTCCCTGTGGGAGAAGGAGCCGTAAGTTTGCCTTTTCAGAAAAAAGCTTCTGCCGAGAGCGAGCACCGTGACATGCTGAGTCTCTGGGAAAGCAGAGATCCCCAAAGCTGTTGTGCCTGTGGATAGGCTGCAGAGGGATAGTGAAAAACTGCATTAGTTTTCAGGGCTGGCACCTTCCCTGTGGGAGAAGGAGCCGTAAGTTTGCCTTTTCAGAAAAAAGCTTCTGCCGAGAGCGAGCACCGTGACATGCTGAGTCTCTGGGAAAGCAGAGATCCCCAAAGCTGTTGTGCCTGTGGATAGGCTGCAGAGGGATAGTGAATACCAGCAAGATCTTTCAGGGCTAGCACCTTCCTTGTGGGAGAAGGAGCCACACTTTTGCCTTCTCAGAAAAAGCTTCTGCCGAGAACGAGCACCGTGACATGCTGAGTCTCTGGGAAAGCAGAGATCCCAAAAGCTGTTGTGCCTGTGGATAGGCTGCAGAGGGATAGTGAAAAACTGCATTAGTTTTCAGGGCTGGCACCTTCCCTGTGGGAGAAGGAGCCGTAAGTTTGCCTTTTCAGAAAAAAGCTTCTGCCGAGAGCGAGCACCGTGACATGCTGAGTCTCTGGGAAAGCAGAGATCCCCAAAGCTGTTGTGCCTGTGGATAGGCTGCAGAGGGATAGTGAAAAACTGCATTAGTTTTCAGGGCTGGCACCTTCCCTGTGGGAGAAGGAGCCGTAAGTTTGCCTTTTCAGAAAAAAGCTTCTGCCGAGAGCTAGCACCGTGACATGCTGAGTCTCTGGGAAAGCAGAGATCCCCAAAGCTGTTGTGCCTGTGGATAGGCTGCAGAGGGATAGTGAAAAACTGCATTAGTTTTCAGGGCTGGCACCTTCCCTGTGGGAGAAGGAGCCGTAAGTTTGCCTTTTCAGAAAAAAGCTTCTGCCGAGAGCGAGCACCGTGACATGCTGAGTCTCTGGGAAAGCAGAGATCCCCAAAGCTGTTGTGCCTGTGGATAGGCTGCAGAGGGATAGTGAATACCAGCAAGATCTTTCAGGGCTAGCACCTTCCTTGTGGGAGAAGGAGCCACACTTTTGCCTTCTCAGAAAAAGCTTCTGCCGAGAACGAGCACCGTGACATGCTGAGTCTCTGGGAAAGCAGAGATCCCAAAAGCTGTTGTGCCTGTGGATAGGCTGCAGAGGGATAGTGAAAAACTGCATTAGTTTTCAGGGCTGGCACCTTCCCTGTGGGAGAAGGAGCCGTAAGTTTGCCTTTTCAGAAAAAAGCTTCTGCCGAGAGCGAGCACCGTGACATGCTGAGTCTCTGGGAAAGCAGAGATCCCCAAAGCTGTTGTGCCTGTGGATAGGCTGCAGAGGGATAGTGAAAAACTGCATTAGTTTTCAGGGCTAGCACCTTCCCTGAGGGAGAAGGAGCCGAAAGTTTTCTTTTTCAGAAAAAAGCTTCTGCCGAGAGCGAGCACCGTGACATGCTGAGTCTCTGGGAAAGCAGAGATCCCCAAAGCTGTTGTGCCTGTGGATAGGCTGCAGAGGGATAGTGAAAAACTGCATTAGTTTTCAGGGCTGGCACCTTCCCTGTGGGAGAAGGAGCCGTAAGTTTGCCTTTTCAGAAAAAGGCTCTGCCGAGAGTGAGCACCGTGACATGCTGAGTCTCTGGGAAAGCAGAGATCCCCAAAGCTGTTGTGCCTGTGGATAGGCTGCAGAGGGATAGTGAAAAACTGCATTAGTTTTCAGGGCTGGCACCTTCCCTGTGGGAGAAGGAGCCGTAAGTTTGCCTTTTCAGAAAAAAGCTTCTGCCGAGAGCGAGCACCGTGACATGCTGAGTCTCTGGGAAAGCAGAGATCCCCAAAGCTGTTGTGCCTGTGGATAGGCTGCAGAGGGATAGTGAAAAACTGCATTAGTTTTCAGGGCTGGCACCTTCCCTGTGGGAGAAGGAGCCGTAAGTTTGCCTTTTCAGAAAAAAGCTTCTGCCGAGAGCGAGCACCGTGACATGCTGAGTCTCTGGGAAAGCAGAGATCCCCAAAGCTGTTGTGCCTGTGGATAGGCTGCAGAGGGATAGTGAAAAACTGCATTAGTTTTCAGGGCTGGCACCTTCCCTGTGGGAGAAGGAGCCGTAAGTTTGCCTTTTCAGAAAAAAGCTTCTGCCGAGAGCGAGCACCGTGACATGCTGAGTCTCTGGGAAAGCAGAGATCCCCAAAGCTGTTGTGCCTGTGGATAGGCTGCAGAGGGATAGTGAAAAACTGCATTAGTTTTCAGGGCTAGCACCTTCCCTGAGGGAGAAGGAGCCGAAAGTTTTCTTTTTCAGAAAAAAGCTTCTGCCGAGAGCGAGCACCGTGACATGCTGAGTCTCTGGGAAAGCAGAGATCCCCAAAGCTGTTGTGCCTGTGGATAGGCTGCAGAGGGATAGTGAAAAACTGCATTAGTTTTCAGGGCTGGCACCTTCCCTGTGGGAGAAGGAGCCGTAAGTTTGCCTTTTCAGAAAAAAGCTTCTGCCGAGAGCGAGCACCGTGACATGCTGAGTCTCTGGGAAAGCAGAGATCCCCAAAGCTGTTGTGCCTGTGGATAGGCTGCAGAGGGATAGTGAAAAACTGCATTAGTTTTCAGGGCTGGCACCTTCCCTGTGGGAGAAGGAGCCGTAAGTTTGCCTTTTCAGAAAAAAGCTTCTGCCGAGAGCGAGCACCGTGACATGCTGAGTCTCTGGGAAAGCAGAGATCCCCAAAGCTGTTGTGCCTGTGGATAGGCTGCAGAGGGATAGTGAATACCAGCAAGATCTTTCAGGGCTAGCACCTTCCTTGTGGGAGAAGGAGCCACACTTTTGCCTTCTCAGAAAAAGCTTCTGCCGAGAACGAGCACCGTGACATGCTGAGTCTCTGGGAAAGCAGAGATCCCCAAAGCTGTTGTGCCTGTGGATAGGCTGCAGAGGGATAGTGAAAAACTGCATTAGTTTTCAGGGCTGGCACCTTCCCTGTGGGAGAAGGAGCCGTAAGTTTGCCTTTTCAGAAAAAAGCTTCTGCCGAGAGCGAGCACCGTGACATGCTGAGTCTCTGGGAAAGCAGAGATCCCCAAAGCTGTTGTGCCTGTGGATAGGCTGCAGAGGGATAGTGAAAAACTGCATTAGTTTTCAGGGCTGGCACCTTCCCTGTGGGAGAAGGAGCCGTAAGTTTGCCTTTTCAGAAAAAAGCTTCTGCCGAGAGCGAGCACCGTGACATGCTGAGTCTCTGGGAAAGCAGAGATCCCCAAAGCTGTTGTGCCTGTGGATAGGCTGCAGAGGGATAGTGAAAAACTGCATTAGTTTTCAGGGCTGGCACCTTCCCTGTGGGAGAAGGAGCCGTAAGTTTGCCTTTTCAGAAAAAAGCTTCTGCCGAGAGCGAGCACCGTGACATGCTGAGTCTCTGGGAAAGCAGAGATCCCCAAAGCTGTTGTGCCTGTGGATAGGCTGCAGAGGGATAGTGAAAAACTGCATTAGTTTTCAGGGCTGGCACCTTCCCTGTGGGAGAAGGAGCCGTAAGTTTGCCTTTTCAGAAAAAAGCTTCTGCCGAGAGCGAGCACCGTGACATGCTGAGTCTCTGGGAAAGCAGAGATCCCCAAAGCTGTTGTGCCTGTGGATAGGCTGCAGAGGGATAGTGAAAAACTGCATTAGTTTTCAGGGCTGGCACCTTCCCTGTGGGAGAAGGAGCCGTAAGTTTGCCTTTTCAGAAAAAAGCTTCTGCCGAGAGCGAGCACCGTGACATGCTGAGTCTCTGGGAAAGCAGAGATCCCCAAAGCTGTTGTGCCTGTGGATAGGCTGCAGAGGGATAGTGAAAAACTGCATTAGTTTTCAGGGCTGGCACCTTCCCTGTGGGAGAAGGAGCCGTAAGTTTGCCTTTTCAGAAAAAAGCTTCTGCCGAGAGCGAGCACCGTGACATGCTGAGTCTCTGGGAAAGCAGAGATCCCCAAAGCTGTTGTGCCTGTGGATAGGCTGCAGAGGGATAGTGAAAAACTGCATTAGTTTTCAGGGCTGGCACCTTCCCTGTGGGAGAAGGAGCCGTAAGTTTGCCTTTTCAGAAAAAAGCTTCTGCCGAGAGCGAGCACCGTGACATGCTGAGTCTCTGGGAAAGCAGAGATCCCCAAAGCTGTTGTGCCTGTGGATAGGCTGCAGAGGGATAGTGAATACCAGCAAGATCTTTCAGGGCTAGCACCTTCCTTGTGGGAGAAGGAGCCACACTTTTGCCTTCTCAGAAAAAGCTTCTGCCGAGAACGAGCACCGTGACATGCTGAGTCTCTGGGAAAGCAGAGATCCCCAAAGCTGTTGTGCCTGTGGATAGGCTGCAGAGGGATAGTGAAAAACTGCATTAGTTTTCAGGGCTGGCACCTTCCCTGTGGGAGAAGGAGCCGTAAGTTTGCCTTTTCAGAAAAAAGCTTCTGCCGAGAGCGAGCACCGTGACATGCTGAGTCTCTGGGAAAGCAGAGATCCCCAAAGCTGTTGTGCCTGTGGATAGGCTGCAGAGGGATAGTGAAAAACTGCATTAGTTTTCAGGGCTGGCACCTTCCCTGTGGGAGAAGGAGCCGTAAGTTTGCCTTTTCAGAAAAAAGCTTCTGCCGAGAGCGAGCACCGTGACATGCTGAGTCTCTGGGAAAGCAGAGATCCCCAAAGCTGTTGTGCCTGTGGATAGGCTGCAGAGGGATAGTGAAAAACTGCATTAGTTTTCAGGGCTGGCACCTTCCCTGTGGGAGAAGGAGCCGTAAGTTTGCCTTTTCAGAAAAAAGCTTCTGCCGAGAGCGAGCACCGTGACATGCTGAGTCTCTGGGAAAGCAGAGATCCCCAAAGCTGTTGTGCCTGTGGATAGGCTGCAGAGGGATAGTGAAAAACTGCATTAGTTTTCAGGGCTGGCACCTTCCCTGTGGGAGAAGGAGCCGTAAGTTTGCCTTTTCAGAAAAAAGCTTCTGCCGAGAGCGAGCACCGTGACATGCTGAGTCTCTGGGAAAGCAGAGATCCCCAAAGCTGTTGTGCCTGTGGATAGGCTGCAGAGGGATAGTGAAAAACTGCATTAGTTTTCAGGGCTGGCACCTTCCCTGTGGGAGAAGGAGCCGTAAGTTTGCCTTTTCAGAAAAAAGCTTCTGCCGAGAGCGAGCACCGTGACATGCTGAGTCTCTGGGAAAGCAGAGATCCCCAAAGCTGTTGTGCCTGTGGATAGGCTGCAGAGGGATAGTGAAAAACTGCATTAGTTTTCAGGGCTGGCACCTTCCCTGTGGGAGAAGGAGCCGTAAGTTTGCCTTTTCAGAAAAAAGCTTCTGCCGAGAGCGAGCACCGTGACATGCTGAGTCTCTGGGAAAGCAGAGATCCCCAAAGCTGTTGTGCCTGTGGATAGGCTGCAGAGGGATAGTGAAAAACTGCATTAGTTTTCAGGGCTGGCACCTTCCCTGTGGGAGAAGGAGCCGTAAGTTTGCCTTTTCAGAAAAAAGCTTCTGCCGAGAGCGAGCACCGTGACATGCTGAGTCTCTGGGAAAGCAGAGATCCCCAAAGCTGTTGTGCCTGTGGATAGGCTGCAGAGGGATAGTGAAAAACTGCATTAGTTTTCAGGGCTGGCACCTTCCCTGTGGGAGAAGGAGCCGTAAGTTTGCCTTTTCAGAAAAAAGCTTCTGCCGAGAGCGAGCACCGTGACATGCTGAGTCTCTGGGAAAGCAGAGATCCCCAAAGCTGTTGTGCCTGTGGATAGGCTGCAGAGGGATAGTGAATACCAGCAAGATCTTTCAGGGCTAGCACCTTCCTTGTGGGAGAAGGAGCCACACTTTTGCCTTCTCAGAAAAAGCTTCTGCCGAGAACGAGCACCGTGACATGCTGAGTCTCTGGGAAAGCAGAGATCCCCAAAGCTGTTGTGCCTGTGGATAGGCTGCAGAGGGATAGTGAAAAACTGCATTAGTTTTCAGGGCTGGCACCTTCCCTGTGGGAGAAGGAGCCGTAAGTTTGCCTTTTCAGAAAAAAGCTTCTGCCGAGAGCGAGCACCGTGACATGCTGAGTCTCTGGGAAAGCAGAGATCCCCAAAGCTGTTGTGCCTGTGGATAGGCTGCAGAGGGATAGTGAAAAACTGCATTAGTTTTCAGGGCTGGCACCTTCCCTGTGGGAGAAGGAGCCGTAAGTTTGCCTTTTCAGAAAAAAGCTTCTGCCGAGAGCGAGCACCGTGACATGCTGAGTCTCTGGGAAAGCAGAGATCCCCAAAGCTGTTGTGCCTGTGGATAGGCTGCAGAGGGATAGTGAAAAACTGCATTAGTTTTCAGGGCTGGCACCTTCCCTGTGGGAGAAGGAGCCGTAAGTTTGCCTTTTCAGAAAAAAGCTTCTGCCGAGAGCGAGCACCGTGACATGCTGAGTCTCTGGGAAAGCAGAGATCCCCAAAGCTGTTGTGCCTGTGGATAGGCTGCAGAGGGATAGTGAATACCAGCAAGATCTTTCAGGGCTAGCACCTTCCTTGTGGGAGAAGGAGCCACACTTTTGCCTTCTCAGAAAAAGCTTCTGCCGAGAACGAGCACCGTGACATGCTGAGTCTCTGGGAAAGCAGAGATCCCCAAAGCTGTTGTGCCTGTGGATAGGCTGCAGAGGGATAGTGAAAAACTGCATTAGTTTTCAGGGCTGGCACCTTCCCTGTGGGAGAAGGAGCCGTAAGTTTGCCTTTTCAGAAAAAAGCTTCTGCCGAGAGCGAGCACCGTGACATGCTGAGTCTCTGGGAAAGCAGAGATCCCCAAAGCTGTTGTGCCTGTGGATAGGCTGCAGAGGGATAGTGAAAAACTGCATTAGTTTTCAGGGCTGGCACCTTCCCTGTGGGAGAAGGAGCCGTAAGTTTGCCTTTTCAGAAAAAAGCTTCTGCCGAGAGCGAGCACCGTGACATGCTGAGTCTCTGGGAAAGCAGAGATCCCAAAAGCTGTTGTGCCTGTGGATAGGCTGCAGAGGGATAGTGAATACCAGCAAGATCTTTCAGGGCTGGCACCTTCCTTGTGGGAGAAGGAGCCGTAAGTTTGCCTTTTCAGAAAAAAGCTTCTGCCGAGAGCGAGCACCGTGACATGCTGAGTCTCTGGGAAAGCAGAGATCCCCAAAGCTGTTGTGCCTGTGGATAGGCTGCAGAGGGATAGTGAAAAACTGCATTAGTTTTCAGGGCTGGCACCTTCCCTGTGGGAGAAGGAGCCGTAAGTTTGCCTTTTCAGAAAAAAGCTTCTGCCGAGAGCGAGCACCGTGACATGCTGAGTCTCTGGGAAAGCAGAGATCCCCAAAGCTGTTGTGCCTGTGGATAGGCTGCAGAGGGATAGTGAATACCAGCAAGATCTTTCATGGCTAGCACCTTCCTTGTGGGAGAAGGAGCCACACTTTTGCCTTCTCAGAAAAAGCTTCTGCCGAGAACGAGCACCGTGACATGCTGAGTCTCTGGGAAAGCAGAGATCCCAAAAGCTGTTGTGCCTGTGGATAGGCTGCAGAGGGATAGTGAAAAACTGCATTAGTTTTCAGGGCTGGCACCTTCCCTGTGGGAGAAGGAGCCGTAAGTTTGCCTTTTCAGAAAAAAGCTTCTGCCGAGAGCGAGCACCGTGACATGCTGAGTCTCTGGGAAAGCAGAGATCCCCAAAGCTGTTGTGCCTGTGGATAGGCTGCAGAGGGATAGTGAATACCAGCAAGATCTTTCAGGGCTAGCACCTTCCTTGTGGGAGAAGGAGCCACACTTTTGCCTTCTCAGAAAAAGCTTCTGCCGAGAACGAGCACCGTGACATGCTGAGTCTCTGGGAAAGCAGAGATCCCCAAAGCTGTTGTGCCTGTGGATAGGCTGCAGAGGGATAGTGAAAAACTGCATTAGTTTTCAGGGCTGGCACCTTCCCTGTGGGAGAAGGAGCCGTAAGTTTGCCTTTTCAGAAAAAAGCTTCTGCCGAGAGCGAGCACCGTGACATGCTGAGTCTCTGGGAAAGCAGAGATCCCCAAAGCTGTTGTGCCTGTGGATAGGCTGCAGAGGGATAGTGAATACCAGCAAGATCTTTCAGGGCTAGCACCTTCCTTGTGGGAGAAGGAGCCACACTTTTGCCTTCTCAGAAAAAGCTTCTGCCGAGAACGAGCACCGTGACATGCTGAGTCTCTGGGAAAGCAGAGATCCCCAAAGCTGTTGTGCCTGTGGATAGGCTGCAGAGGGATAGTGAAAAACTGCATTAGTTTTCAGGGCTGGCACCTTCCCTGTGGGAGAAGGAGCCGTAAGTTTGCCTTTTCAGAAAAAAGCTTCTGCCGAGAGCGAGCACCGTGACATGCTGAGTCTCTGGGAAAGCAGAGATCCCCAAAGCTGTTGTGCCTGTGGATAGGCTGCAGAGGGATAGTGAAAAACTGCATTAGTTTTCAGGGCTGGCACCTTCCCTGTGGGAGAAGGAGCCGTAAGTTTGCCTTTTCAGAAAAAAGCTTCTGCCGAGAGCGAGCACCGTGACATGCTGAGTCTCTGGGAAAGCAGAGATCCCCAAAGCTGTTGTGCCTGTGGATAGGCTGCAGAGGGATAGTGAAAAACTGCATTAGTTTTCAGGGCTGGCACCTTCCCTGTGGGAGAAGGAGCCGTAAGTTTGCCTTTTCAGAAAAAAGCTTCTGCCGAGAGCGAGCACCGTGACATGCTGAGTCTCTGGGAAAGCAGAGATCCCCAAAGCTGTTGTGCCTGTGGATAGGCTGCAGAGGGATAGTGAATACCAGCAAGATCTTTCAGGGCTAGCACCTTCCTTGTGGGAGAAGGAGCC
This sequence comes from Astur gentilis, assembly GCF_929443795.1. Taxonomy (NCBI): domain Eukaryota; kingdom Metazoa; phylum Chordata; class Aves; order Accipitriformes; family Accipitridae; genus Astur; species Astur gentilis. The sequence continues at coordinate 14,887 of NW_026061061.1, forward strand.
ACACTTTTGCCTTCTCAGAAAAAGCTTCTGCCGAGAACGAGCACCGTGACATGCTGAGTCTCTGGGAAAGCAGAGATCCCAAAAGCTGTTGTGCCTGTGGATAGGCTGCAGAGGGATAGTGAAAAACTGCATTAGTTTTCAGGGCTGGCACCTTCCCTGTGGGAGAAGGAGCCGTAAGTTTGCCTTTTCAGAAAAAAGCTTCTGCCGAGAGCGAGCACCGTGACATGCTGAGTCTCTGGGAAAGCAGAGATCCCCAAAGCTGTTGTGCCTGTGGATAGGCTGCAGAGGGATAGTGAAAAACTGCATTAGTTTTCAGGGCTGGCACCTTCCCTGTGGGAGAAGGAGCCGTAAGTTTGCCTTTTCAGAAAAAAGCTTCTGCCGAGAGCGAGCACCGTGACATGCTGAGTCTCTGGGAAAGCAGAGATCCCCAAAGCTGTTGTGCCTGTGGATAGGCTGCAGAGGGATAGTGAATACCAGCAAGATCTTTCAGGGCTAGCACCTTCCTTGTGGGAGAAGGAGCCACACTTTTGCCTTCTCAGAAAAAGCTTCTGCCGAGAACGAGCACCGTGACATGCTGAGTCTCTGGGAAAGCAGAGATCCCAAAAGCTGTTGTGCCTGTGGATAGGCTGCAGAGGGATAGTGAAAAACTGCATTAGTTTTCAGGGCTGGCACCTTCCCTGTGGGAGAAGGAGCCGTAAGTTTGCCTTTTCAGAAAAAAGCTTCTGCCGAGAGCGAGCACCGTGACATGCTGAGTCTCTGGGAAAGCAGAGATCCCCAAAGCTGTTGTGCCTGTGGATAGGCTGCAGAGGGATAGTGAATACCAGCAAGATCTTTCAGGGCTAGCACCTTCCTTGTGGGAGAAGGAGCCACACTTTTGCCTTCTCAGAAAAAGCTTCTGCCGAGAACGAGCACCGTGACATGCTGAGTCTCTGGGAAAGCAGAGATCCCCAAAGCTGTTGTGCCTGTGGATAGGCTGCAGAGGGATAGTGAAAAACTGCATTAGTTTTCAGGGCTGGCACCTTCCCTGTGGGAGAAGGAGCCGTAAGTTTGCCTTTTCAGAAAAAAGCTTCTGCCGAGAGCGAGCACCGTGACATGCTGAGTCTCTGGGAAAGCAGAGATCCCCAAAGCTGTTGTGCCTGTGGATAGGCTGCAGAGGGATAGTGAAAAACTGCATTAGTTTTCAGGGCTGGCACCTTCCCTGTGGGAGAAGGAGCCGTAAGTTTGCCTTTTCAGAAAAAAGCTTCTGCCGAGAGCGAGCACCGTGACATGCTGAGTCTCTGGGAAAGCAGAGATCCCCAAAGCTGTTGTGCCTGTGGATAGGCTGCAGAGGGATAGTGAATACCAGCAAGATCTTTCAGGGCTAGCACCTTCCTTGTGGGAGAAGGAGCCACACTTTTGCCTTCTCAGAAAAAGCTTCTGCCGAGAACGAGCACCGTGACATGCTGAGTCTCTGGGAAAGCAGAGATCCCCAAAGCTGTTGTGCCTGTGGATAGGCTGCAGAGGGATAGTGAAAAACTGCATTAGTTTTCAGGGCTGGCACCTTCCCTGTGGGAGAAGGAGCCGTAAGTTTGCCTTTTCAGAAAAAAGCTTCTGCCGAGAGCGAGAACCGTGACATGCTGAGTCTCTGGGAAAGCAGAGATCCCCAAAGCTGTTGTGCCTGTGGATAGGCTGCAGAGGGATAGTGAAAAACTGCATTAGTTTTCAGGGCTGGCACCTTCCCTGTGGGAGAAGGAGCCGTAAGTTTGCCTTTTCAGAAAAAAGCTTCTGCCGAGAGCGAGCACCGTGACATGCTGAGTCTCTGGGAAAGCAGAGATCCCCAAAGCTGTTGTGCCTGTGGATAGGCTGCAGAGGGATAGTGAATACCAGCAAGATCTTTCAGGGCTAGCACCTTCCTTGTGGGAGAAGGAGCCACACTTTTGCCTTCTCAGAAAAACCTTCTGCCGAGAACGAGCACCGTGACATGCTGAGTCTCTGGGAAAGCAGAGATCCCAAAAGCTGTTGTGCCTGTGGATAGGCTGCAGAGGGATAGTGAAAAACTGCATTAGTTTTCAGGGCTGGCACCTTCCCTGTGGGAGAAGGAGCCGTAAGTTTGCCTTTTCAGAAAAAAGCTTCTGCCGAGAGCGAGCACCGTGACATGCTGAGTCTCTGGGAAAGCAGAGATCCCCAAAGCTGTTGTGCCTGTGGATAGGCTGCAGAGGGATAGTGAAAAACTGCATTAGTTTTCAGGGCTGGCACCTTCCCTGTGGGAGAAGGAGCCGTAAGTTTGCCTTTTCAGAAAAAAGCTTCTGCCGAGAGCGAGCACCGTGACATGCTGAGTCTCTGGGAAAGCAGAGATCCCCAAAGCTGTTGTGCCTGTGGATAGGCTGCAGAGGGATAGTGAAAAACTGCATTAGTTTTCAGGGCTGGCACCTTCCCTGTGGGAGAAGGAGCCGTAAGTTTGCCTTTTCAGAAAAAAGCTTCTGCCGAGAGCGAGCACCGTGACATGCTGAGTCTCTGGGAAAGCAGAGATCCCCAAAGCTGTTGTGCCTGTGGATAGGCTGCAGAGGGATAGTGAATACCAGCAAGATCTTTCAGGGCTAGCACCTTCCTTGTGGGAGAAGGAGCCACACTTTTGCCTTCTCAGAAAAAGCTTCTGCCGAGAACGAGCACCGTGACATGCTGAGTCTCTGGGAAAGCAGAGATCCCAAAAGCTGTTGTGCCTGTGGATAGGCTGCAGAGGGATAGTGAAAAACTGCATTAGTTTTCAGGGCTGGCACCTTCCCTGTGGGAGAAGGAGCCGTAAGTTTGCCTTTTCAGAAAAAAGCTTCTGCCGAGAGCGAGCACCGTGACATGCTGAGTCTCTGGGAAAGCAGAGATCCCCAAAGCTGTTGTGCCTGTGGATAGGCTGCAGAGGGATAGTGAATACCAGCAAGATCTTTCAGGGCTAGCACCTTCCTTGTGGGAGAAGGAGCCACACTTTTGCCTTCTCAGAAAAAGCTTCTGCCGAGAACGAGCACCGTGACATGCTGAGTCTCTGGGAAAGCAGAGATCCCCAAAGCTGTTGTGCCTGTGGATAGGCTGCAGAGGGATAGTGAAAAACTGCATTAGTTTTCAGGGCTGGCACCTTCCCTGTGGGAGAAGGAGCCGTAAGTTTGCCTTTTCAGAAAAAAGCTTCTGCCGAGAGCGAGCACCGTGACATGCTGAGTCTCTGGGAAAGCAGAGATCCCCAAAGCTGTTGTGCCTGTGGATAGGCTGCAGAGGGATAGTGAAAAACTGCATTAGTTTTCAGGGCTGGCACCTTCCCTGTGGGAGAAGGAGCCGTAAGTTTGCCTTTTCAGAAAAAAGCTTCTGCCGAGAGCGAGCACCGTGACATGCTGAGTCTCTGGGAAAGCAGAGATCCCCAAAGCTGTTGTGCCTGTGGATAGGCTGCAGAGGGATAGTGAATACCAGCAAGATCTTTCAGGGCTAGCACCTTCCTTGTGGGAGAAGGAGCCACACTTTTGCCTTCTCAGAAAAAGCTTCTGCCGAGAACGAGCACCGTGACATGCTGAGTCTCTGGGAAAGCAGAGATCCCAAAAGCTGTTGTGCCTGTGGATAGGCTGCAGAGGGATAGTGAAAAACTGCATTAGTTTTCAGGGCTGGCACCTTCCCTGTGGGAGAAGGAGCCGTAAGTTTGCCTTTTCAGAAAAAAGCTTCTGCCGAGAGCGAGCACCGTGACATGCTGAGTCTCTGGGAAAGCAGAGATCCCCAAAGCTGTTGTGCCTGTGGATAGGCTGCAGAGGGATAGTGAATACCAGCAAGATCTTTCAGGGCTAGCACCTTCCTTGTGGGAGAAGGAGCCACACTTTTGCCTTCTCAGAAAAAGCTTCTGCCGAGAACGAGCACCGTGACATGCTGAGTCTCTGGGAAAGCAGAGATCCCCAAAGCTGTTGTGCCTGTGGATAGGCTGCAGAGGGATAGTGAAAAACTGCATTAGTTTTCAGGGCTGGCACCTTCCCTGTGGGAGAAGGAGCCGTAAGTTTGCCTTTTCAGAAAAAAGCTTCTGCCGAGAGCGAGCACCGTGACATGCTGAGTCTCTGGGAAAGCAGAGATCCCCAAAGCTGTTGTGCCTGTGGATAGGCTGCAGAGGGATAGTGAAAAACTGCATTAGTTTTCAGGGCTGGCACCTTCCCTGTGGGAGAAGGAGCCGTAAGTTTGCCTTTTCAGAAAAAAGCTTCTGCCGAGAGCGAGCACCGTGACATGCTGAGTCTCTGGGAAAGCAGAGATCCCCAAAGCTGTTGTGCCTGTGGATAGGCTGCAGAGGGATAGTGAATACCAGCAAGATCTTTCAGGGCTAGCACCTTCCTTGTGGGAGAAGGAGCCACACTTTTGCCTTCTCAGAAAAACCTTCTGCCGAGAACGAGCACCGTGACATGCTGAGTCTCTGGGAAAGCAGAGATCCCAAAAGCTGTTGTGCCTGTGGATAGGCTGCAGAGGGATAGTGAAAAACTGCATTAGTTTTCAGGGCTGGCACCTTCCCTGTGGGAGAAGGAGCCGTAAGTTTGCCTTTTCAGAAAAAAGCTTCTGCCGAGAGCGAGCACCGTGACATGCTGAGTCTCTGGGAAAGCAGAGATCCCCAAAGCTGTTGTGCCTGTGGATAGGCTGCAGAGGGATAGTGAAAAACTGCATTAGTTTTCAGGGCTGGCACCTTCCCTGTGGGAGAAGGAGCCGTAAGTTTGCCTTTTCAGAAAAAAGCTTCTGCCGAGAGCGAGCACCGTGACATGCTGAGTCTCTGGGAAAGCAGAGATCCCCAAAGCTGTTGTGCCTGTGGATAGGCTGCAGAGGGATAGTGAAAAACTGCATTAGTTTTCAGGGCTGGCACCTTCCCTGTGGGAGAAGGAGCCGTAAGTTTGCCTTTTCAGAAAAAAGCTTCTGCCGAGAGCGAGCACCGTGACATGCTGAGTCTCTGGGAAAGCAGAGATCCCCAAAGCTGTTGTGCCTGTGGATAGGCTGCAGAGGGATAGTGAATACCAGCAAGATCTTTCAGGGCTAGCACCTTCCTTGTGGGAGAAGGAGCCACACTTTTGCCTTCTCAGAAAAAGCTTCTGCCGAGAACGAGCACCGTGACATGCTGAGTCTCTGGGAAAGCAGAGATCCCAAAAGCTGTTGTGCCTGTGGATAGGCTGCAGAGGGATAGTGAAAAACTGCATTAGTTTTCAGGGCTGGCACCTTCCCTGTGGGAGAAGGAGCCGTAAGTTTGCCTTTTCAGAAAAAAGCTTCTGCCGAGAGCGAGCACCGTGACATGCTGAGTCTCTGGGAAAGCAGAGATCCCCAAAGCTGTTGTGCCTGTGGATAGGCTGCAGAGGGATAGTGAAAAACTGCATTAGTTTTCAGGGCTGGCACCTTCCCTGTGGGAGAAGGAGCCGTAAGTTTGCCTTTTCAGAAAAAAGCTTCTGCCGAGAGCGAGCACCGTGACATGCTGAGTCTCTGGGAAAGCAGAGATCCCCAAAGCTGTTGTGCCTGTGGATAGGCTGCAGAGGGATAGTGAAAAACTGCATTAGTTTTCAGGGCTGGCACCTTCCCTGTGGGAGAAGGAGCCGTAAGTTTGCCTTTTCAGAAAAAAGCTTCTGCCGAGAGCGAGCACCGTGACATGCTGAGTCTCTGGGAAAGCAGAGATCCCCAAAGCTGTTGTGCCTGTGGATAGGCTGCAGAGGGATAGTGAATACCAGCAAGATCTTTCAGGGCTAGCACCTTCCTTGTGGGAGAAGGAGCCACACTTTTGCCTTCTCAGAAAAAGCTTCTGCCGAGAACGAGCACCGTGACATGCTGAGTCTCTGGGAAAGCAGAGATCCCAAAAGCTGTTGTGCCTGTGGATAGGCTGCAGAGGGATAGTGAAAAACTGCATTAGTTTTCAGGGCTGGCACCTTCCCTGTGGGAGAAGGAGCCGTAAGTTTGCCTTTTCAGAAAAAAGCTTCTGCCGAGAGCGAGCACCGTGACATGCTGAGTCTCTGGGAAAGCAGAGATCCCCAAAGCTGTTGTGCCTGTGGATAGGCTGCAGAGGGATAGTGAATACCAGCAAGATCTTTCAGGGCTAGCACCTTCCTTGTGGGAGAAGGAGCCACACTTTTGCCTTCTCAGAAAAAGCTTCTGCCGAGAACGAGCACCGTGACATGCTGAGTCTCTGGGAAAGCAGAGATCCCCAAAGCTGTTGTGCCTGTGGATAGGCTGCAGAGGGATAGTGAAAAACTGCATTAGTTTTCAGGGCTGGCACCTTCCCTGTGGGAGAAGGAGCCGTAAGTTTGCCTTTTCAGAAAAAAGCTTCTGCCGAGAGCGAGCACCGTGACATGCTGAGTCTCTGGGAAAGCAGAGATCCCCAAAGCTGTTGTGCCTGTGGATAGGCTGCAGAGGGATAGTGAAAAACTGCATTAGTTTTCAGGGCTGGCACCTTCCCTGTGGGAGAAGGAGCCGTAAGTTTGCCTTTTCAGAAAAAAGCTTCTGCCGAGAGCGAGCACCGTGACATGCTGAGTCTCTGGGAAAGCAGAGATCCCCAAAGCTGTTGTGCCTGTGGATAGGCTGCAGAGGGATAGTGAATACCAGCAAGATCTTTCAGGGCTAGCACCTTCCTTGTGGGAGAAGGAGCCACACTTTTGCCTTCTCAGAAAAAGCTTCTGCCGAGAACGAGCACCGTGACATGCTGAGTCTCTGGGAAAGCAGAGATCCCAAAAGCTGTTGTGCCTGTGGATAGGCTGCAGAGGGATAGTGAAAAACTGCATTAGTTTTCAGGGCTGGCACCTTCCCTGTGGGAGAAGGAGCCGTAAGTTTGCCTTTTCAGAAAAAAGCTTCTGCCGAGAGCGAGCACCGTGACATGCTGAGTCTCTGGGAAAGCAGAGATCCCCAAAGCTGTTGTGCCTGTGGATAGGCTGCAGAGGGATAGTGAATACCAGCAAGATCTTTCAGGGCTAGCACCTTCCTTGTGGGAGAAGGAGCCACACTTTTGCCTTCTCAGAAAAAGCTTCTGCCGAGAACAAGCACCGTGACATGCTGAGTCTCTGGGAAAGCAGAGATCCCCAAAGCTGTTGTGCCTGTGGATAGGCTGCAGAGGGATAGTGAAAAACTGCATTAGTTTTCAGGGCTGGCACCTTCCCTGTGGGAGAAGGAGCCGTAAGTTTGCCTTTTCAGAAAAAAGCTTCTGCCGAGAGCGAGCACCGTGACATGCTGAGTCTCTGGGAAAGCAGAGATCCCCAAAGCTGTTGTGCCTGTGGATAGGCTGCAGAGGGATAGTGAATACCAGCAAGATCTTTCAGGGCTAGCACCTTCCTTGTGGGAGAAGGAGCCACACTTTTGCCTTCTCAGAAAAAGCTTCTGCCGAGAACGAGCACCGTGACATGCTGAGTCTCTGGGAAAGCAGAGATCCCAAAAGCTGTTGTGCCTGTGGATAGGCTGCAGAGGGATAGTGAAAAACTGCATTAGTTTTCAGGGCTGGCACCTTCCCTGTGGGAGAAGGAGCCGTAAGTTTGCCTTTTCAGAAAAAAGCTTCTGCCGAGAGCGAGCACCGTGACATGCTGAGTCTCTGGGAAAGCAGAGATCCCCAAAGCTGTTGTGCCTGTGGATAGGCCTGCAGAGGGATAGTGAAAAACTGCATTAGTTTTCAGGGCTGGCACCTTCCCTGTGGGAGAAGGAGCCGTAAGTTTGCCTTTTCAGAAAAAAAGCTTCTGCCGAGAGCGAGCACCGTGACATGCTGAGTCTCTGGGAAAGCAGAGATCCCCAAAGCTGTTGTGCCTGTGGATAGGCTGCAGAGGGATAGTGAAAAACTGCATTAGTTTTCAGGGCTGGCACCTTCCCTGTGGGAGAAGGAGCCGTAAGTTTGCCTTTTCAGAAAAAAGCTTCTGCCGAGAGCGAGCACCGTGACATGCTGAGTCCTCTGGGAAAGCAGAGATCCCCAAAGCTGTTGTGCCTGTGGATAGGCTGCAGAGGGATAGTGAATACCAGCAAGATCTTTCAGGGCTAGCACCTTCCTTGTGGGAGAAGGAGCCACACTTTTGCCTTCTCAGAAAAAGCTTCTGCCGAGAACGAGCACCGTGACATGCTGAGTCTCTGGGAAAGCAGAGATCCCAAAAGCTGTTGTGCCTGTGGATAGGCTGCAGAGGGATAGTGAAAAACTGCATTAGTTTTCAGGGCTGGCACCTTCCCTGTGGGAGAAGGAGCCGTAAGTTTGCCTTTTCAGAAAAAAGCTTCTGCCGAGAGCGAGCACCGTGACATGCTGAGTCTCTGGGAAAGCAGAGATCCCCAAAGCTGTTGTGCCTGTGGATAGGCTGCAGAGGGATAGTGAAAAACTGCATTAGTTTTCAGGGCTGGCACCTTCCCTGTGGGAGAAGGAGCCGTAAGTTTGCCTTTTCAGAAAAAAGCTTCTGCCGAGAGCGAGCACCGTGACATGCTGAGTCTCTGGGAAAGCAGAGATCCCCAAAGCTGTTGTGCCTGTGGATAGGCTGCAGAGGGATAGTGAATACCAGCAAGATCTTTCAGGGCTAGCACCTTCCTTGTGGGAGAAGGAGCCACACTTTTGCCTTCTCAGAAAAAGCTTCTGCCGAGAACGAGCACCGTGACATGCTGAGTCTCTGGGAAAGCAGAGATCCCAAAAGCTGTTGTGCCTGTGGATAGGCTGCAGAGGGATAGTGAAAAACTGCATTAGTTTTCAGGGCTGGCACCTTCCCTGTGGGAGAAGGAGCCGTAAGTTTGCCTTTTCAGAAAAAAGCTTCTGCCGAGAGCGAGCACCGTGACATGCTGAGTCTCTGGGAAAGCAGAGATCCCCAAAGCTGTTGTGCCTGTGGATAGGCTGCAGAGGGATAGTGAAAAACTGCATTAGTTTTCAGGGCTGGCACCTTCCCTGTGGGAGAAGGAGCCGTAAGTTTGCCTTTTCAGAAAAAAGCTTCTGCCGAGAGCGAGCACCGTGACATGCTGAGTCTCTGGGAAAGCAGAGATCCCCAAAGCTGTTGTGCCTGTGGATAGGCTGCAGAGGGATAGTGAAAAACTGCATTAGTTTTCAGGGCTGGCACCTTCCCTGTGGGAGAAGGAGCCGTAAGTTTGCCTTTTCAGAAAAAAGCTTCTGCCGAGAGCGAGCACCGTGACATGCTGAGTCTCTGGGAAAGCAGAGATCCCCAAAGCTGTTGTGCCTGTGGATAGGCTGCAGAGGGATAGTGAATACCAGCAAGATCTTTCAGGGCTAGCACCTTCCTTGTGGGAGAAGGAGCCACACTTTTGCCTTCTCAGAAAAAGCTTCTGCCGAGAACGAGCACCGTGACATGCTGAGTCTCTGGGAAAGCAGAGATCCCAAAAGCTGTTGTGCCTGTGGATAGGCTGCAGAGGGATAGTGAAAAACTGCATTAGTTTTCAGGGCTGGCACCTTCCCTGTGGGAGAAGGAGCCGTAAGTTTGCCTTTTCAGAAAAAAGCTTCTGCCGAGAGCGAGCACCGTGACATGCTGAGTCTCTGGGAAAGCAGAGATCCCCAAAGCTGTTGTGCCTGTGGATAGGCTGCAGAGGGATAGTGAAAAACTGCATTAGTTTTCAGGGCTGGCACCTTCCCTGTGGGAGAAGGAGCCGTAAGTTTGCCTTTTCAGAAAAAAGCTTCTGCCGAGAGCGAGCACCGTGACATGCTGAGTCTCTGGGAAAGCAGAGATCCCCAAAGCTGTTGTGCTGTGGATAGGCTGCAGAGGGATAGTGAATACCAGCAAGATCTTTCAGGGCTAGCACCTTCCTTGTGGGAG